>NC_018324.1:853238-892672 GCF_000234665.1 Leishmania mexicana MHOM/GT/2001/U1103
GATTTCAACAATGCAATGTATCTCCGTTACCGGACACGGTTGCTGACGACAACCATTGACTCAAATAACCAAGATCTGCTATGACTCCGTGTGCGCGCGGTGCATTGCGGCGTGTTTGCGCCTTGCTTCCCTTTGGTCCTCCCTGCTGCCCTTTCTTCTTCCCCCCACTCCCGCCCTGCCCCCACTCGCGCTTGTGCGTGCGCCGGCCCATCCGCAGGATGACACAAAATGTTTCATTGTAGTGTGCGCTGAGCTGGACGCCTGCTGAGAAATCGAACATATCGCAAATCACTCCACTCTGAGGGTTGCCGAGTGCGCGTGAGGCGCTGCGCCGCGGATGTTTGGGAGAGGGGGGGGAGCGGACGGGCGTGGGGGCTGTGGCGGCATGTCTACTGCCGCTCTGCAGTGCCGACGGTAGGCGTGCTCTGCTTGCCCTGCTCGTGTGACGCTGTTATAATCCCGTGCCGCGCATCTGATCTGTAGGCGGGACGATTCATGCACAGCGAAGATGCGAGGGGCGCCGCCGGCCCTGTGCTGTGCGTGCGCTGGGTGCACCACGCTGCCATGATTTCAACAATGCAATGTATCTCCGTTACCGGACACGGTTGCTGACGACAACCATTGACTCAAATAACCAAGATCTGCTATGACTCCGTGTGCGCGCGGTGCATTGCGGCGTGTTTGCGCCTTGCTTCCCTTTGGTCCTCCCTGCTGCCCTTTCTTCTTCCCCCCACTCCCGCCCTGCCCCCACTCGCGCTTGTGCGTGCGCCGGCCCATCCGCAGGATGACACAAAATGTTTCATTGTAGTGTGCGCTGAGCTGGACGCCTGCTGAGAAATCGAACATATCGCAAATCACTCCACTCTGAGGGTTGCCGAGTGCGCGTGAGGCGCTGCGCCGCGGATGTTTGGGAGAGGGGGGGGAGCGGACGGGCGTGGGGGCTGTGGCGGCATGTCTACTGCCGCTCTGCAGTGCCGACGGTAGGCGTGCTCTGCTTGCCCTGCTCGTGTGACGCTGTTATAATCCCGTGCCGCGCATCTGATCTGTAGGCGGGACGATTCATGCACAGCGAAGATGCGAGGGGCGCCGCCGGCCCTGTGCTGTGCGTGCGCTGGGTGCACCACGCTGCCATGATTTCAACAATGCAATGTATCTCCGTTACCGGACACGGTTGCTGACGACAACCATTGACTCAAATAACCAAGATCTGCTATGACTCCGTGTGCGCGCGGTGCATTGCGGCGTGTTCGCCGCTTTCTGCCCTGATACTCAGGGCACTGTGTGTGTGTGGGATGCTCTACAACGCTGTTCTTGTCTGCTTTACTGTTTGTAGGCTGCCTCTCCCTGCTTGACGTTGTTTGTGTCGCGTTTTTTCTCTTCCCTGTGATCATTGTGGTCGTGCTGGTCTCGAGCAGATCGCTCACGCTCTTTGTTAGTGGTACGTCACTGCGTAGGTCTAGGGTCGATCGTGGACACACAAGTTCCTCTTCGGCTTTGCTGCACATATCTCGACGCTCCCTGATATTCATTCTAGGACACATTCATTTTGAAGGAGCTGAACTACCTTTGACGCCCTCTGCCGTTGGTGTGTGTCACTGGTCTCTCCAGTGAAGGAACTTGTGGCCTTCTGCATTCCGTGTTGTCTGTCGGGCGCATACAGTGGCTCCTCCTCCACATCGTTCCCGTTAAGAGAACTGCTCCAGCGCCATGGCGGACGAGGAGGACTATGATTTGGAGGTGAATAGGAAAGAGACGGATAAAATTGAACGCCCGGAGCGGCTGATCGAGGTCCTCCAGCACGATACTAACCGGATACTCACGGAGGAGATGGTAGAGCACGCGCAGACGGTGCTCGACTCCATGCCGGTCGAACACTCCTACAAAGATGTAGCGGCGAAGTTGAAGGGTCGACTTGACAGCGCATACGGCGGCACCTGGCACGTCATCGTAGGCAAGCACTTCGGCGCCAACGTCACCAACGACGATGACACCCTGATCAACATGAAGATCAACGGCGTGTACTTCTTAGCCATGCGCTCGGGTCCACCGGAACGGCCGCAGGAAGTTGCTGACAACGAGACCGTCGCAGCGGAGTGACGAAGAGGAGGAAGTCGGGGGCCCTCTAGGACGAAATAGACGAAAGATAAGAGAAGAAGAGTGGTGGAGAGCTGGAAAGAGAGATCGCGTGGTGCTCTGGGGGGGTGGAGTGGGCAGTCTCTCTCGCGCGTGAGACGGTGCTGTTGCAGCTTATGCAAAGGGGCTCCTTGTGCTTTCTGTTCACTGATGCGCAACGCCATCCCCTCTCTCACTTTCGTTCTCTCGCAACACGTGAGTATTCTCAGCTCGATGTACAGCTTCCGTTGTTTCTCTCTCTCGGTATGTGTGGCCTATGCAGATACGTACATTGTATTTTTTTTCTTTGGCGGCTGGATGCGATGCCGCACGGATGCATGTGTGTGTGTGTGGTTGTGTTTCTCTCCAAGGGGGAGGGGGTGGCAGAGGGCCTTTTTTTCGATTGCCGCCGTGCTCTTTGATGCACCGAGGCGCACACAAGCCTACGTATATGCGCAAACGCGTGCAAAGATGCCTTGTACCCCCCTTCCCCCCCACTGTTCGACATCCGTTGCTCTTGAGTATCATGTACAAGAGGGTTATGTTCAACCATAGAAACAACGGTAGGTGGATGGCTCCGGGGAAGTCTCGGGAGGGAGGTGCGTGCCGCAGTACACACACACTCGTTAACAGGAGTTGTGACGCACAAACCACTGCCACGCCTTTCAGACGACGCGTTTGGTTGCAAGGCTTCATGGGTGTCTTTCGTGACTGTGCGAAAAGAGCAGACTCTGTGGCGAACTGGTCTTGCTCTCCCTGTGAGCCTCTCTCACTGCCAGTGTACGGCGCCTGCGTGAGACCGCCACCGGCTACTTCTGCTGCTGTCGTCGTCGCGGCATCACACCGCCTTTTTTTTGCGGTTACGCTCTCTCTCCTCTTTCTCCCCTGACTGTGGCATCTATAATCATGGATGCTTCGCCGCGCCCGGCTCCCGCACGTGCGTCTCCGACCCACACCCGTTTCCGCCGCAGTGACAGAGAGAGACTTGTTCACGGTTCGCACTCGGCGTAACAGACGGTGGAAGTGTGACCGCACCGCACCACCCCACGCACACCTGCACCGAACACATCTGCGTGCACACGCACGGCGCGGTAATTGAAGGCGCAAATGCCGGCACCAAAGAACAAGCTCAAGTCGTTCGGAAAGAACCGACGCGAGATACGTTCGGCGACGACTACGTACGACGACAATGGCAACTGGGTAGGTACGCCACACCAAGACAAGATGCGGCTTGTTGCGAACAAGTTGTTTGACAACTACTACAACACGTTGCAGCAGCTAGGCCGCGTGGTGGCTCGCACCGTTTATCCGACTTCAACTGATGCCTGCGTCTCGGCTGCTTCCTCTTCATGCGCCGCTGCACAGGACGTGTCCGCCGATGTTGCGGCATCGCTGTGGATGAGGGAGATGGAGCTCTTTCGCACGCCGCTGCTCACGACTTGTTGGATTAACGACACTGATCCCCTCGCGGCTCACGTGCGAGCCTACATGGAGTCTCTCGACTCGTCACTCTTGGAGCCGATCTCGTGGTATCCGATCGCTGGCATGGGCTGGCGCATCCTCGCCGACAAGGCCGGGTTCCGCAAGCGTCCCGAAATGCAGCCGCTGCGGCAGTACTTGATCAAGCAGACCGCCCTCGGCACCATCAGCCGACAGGAAGAGGTCTCGATGATTCCACCGTTCCTGCTCGACATTCAGCCGAACGACGTCTGCCTGGACATGTGCGCCTCTCCCGGCTCCAAGACGGCTCAGATGCTGGTGGCACTAGGCCGCCACAAGGTCGTGCCCTTCGACTCTGACGCGTCGCCGTTCCCCTTCGAGTACGACAGCGATGGCCTTGTGATCGCCAACGAGCTGGACGCTAAGCGGGCCAACATGCTGGTGCACCAGGTGAAGCGGCTTCGCCTGCTCTTTCCCTTTACCCTCTTTACAAACCACGACGCACGATATTTTCCCGAAATGTCACTGCAGCCGCAGCCCGTTGACGCAGAGAAGGCGGCGGCCGGTGCTGAGGTACTTCGCTTTGACAAAATCCTGTGCGATGTCGTGTGCTCCGGCGACGGCACGCTGCGTAAGGCGCCGCACATTTTCAAGCTCTGGTCCCCCAAGGAGGCCATCAACCTGCAGAAACTACAGATTGAGATTGCGCTGCGGGCGTGCCACCTCCTCCGCGTAGGCGGCCGCCTTGTCTACAGCACTTGCTCGCTGAACCCGGTCGAGAACGAGGCGGTGGTGGCGCAGATCGTTCACCGCACCCGTGGCGCCATGCGCCTCGTGGACGCCAGAGCACTGCTGCCGAAGCTCGTGTGCGCTCCTGGCATGACAAAGTGGACGGTCACAGACGCCAAGGGACGCGTGTTTCCAGCCCCGGAGGGCAACATGCACGAGGCGCTGTTTCCGCCCCACACCCCAGGCGGGTACAGCTCCGCCGCCGTCGATGCGCTGGATTTGTCGCTGTGCATGCGTCTCTTCCCCACCCACTGCAAGGGTGGCGGTTTCTTCGTGGCTGTACTCGACAAGGTGAGCGAGTTCCGGCTAAAGAAGCTAGAAGAGCTCAAGGCGGAGGAGAAAGACGCCTCAACAGAGAACGCGGTGGAGGCAGCCACGGAGCGGCAGACCATCATCGGCACTACGGTTCCTCCAAAGCGCGAAAAGAAGGAAACGCATACCGTCAGTGCCGGCGGCGCGGAGGAGACAGCGGACGCCGGTGTCGAAGCGCTGGAAGCGGAGTTGACCACGGCACATGAGCTGGCTAAGCCTAAGTCTCTGCCGCCGCAGTTTGTTGGCGCGCCGGCGGAGATCCAGCGCGCCATCATCGACTTTTACGAGATTCCGCAGTTTCCCATGCAACTTCTGTTTGTTCGCACCGCTCAGGGAGAGCGCGAGCTGCGGTTGACCCCTGGCTCGGTGTGCAGCATTGTCTCTCGCATGGCTGCGCAGGTGCTGGAGCACAAGACGGACAACGTCCTCATCGTCTCAGCCGGGCTGCGCGTGATTGCGTTTGAGTGTTTGGACAAGGGATGGCGCATCGTGAGCGAGTCTGCGGTCCTCTTCGCAAAGCTGATGCGCCGGTCTTCGCGCCTCGTGCGCGTCCCCGTCTCTCTCATTCAGGACATGGTTGTGAATGGCGGGAGGCTAAAGGAAAAGCTGCTCGAGAGCGTCAAGGACACACAACTGCGCAGCAGACTCGAGTGCCTTCCAATCGGCGCCTTTCTGCTGGAGATCGAGGCGCCAAAGGCGCTCGGTGGCGTGTTCTACTCGACCGCCCTGCGCGCTCGCTCGCGCATTCAGCTCCTCGTGGATCACGAGGACCTGGAGGGCGTGCAGCTGCGTCTCGGCGAAGACCCGGTAAAGCCCGCGGAGATTCCAGAAGCGGAAAAGGAAGACGACGCGTGAGAGCAGCAGTGAGGTTCTTTTCCGGGGCTGAATAGCGACGCCCCCACGCCCCCGGTGCGAGGACGCCGCGCGGTCATCGACGTCTGTGGGCCGCGCATAAGCGCGTGTTTTGCTTGTAAGCGGACTGTGCATTGATGTGAGCCGCGGATAAGCAGCTAAAACCTTGTGAGCTTGCTTGAGTGGTCAGCGCCTCTAACATGGAAAAGGCCGAAACGAAAAGCCCATGCATATATATATATGAGAATGAGGGTCGGATGAAGAGAACAGTAGCGTTCCCGACGGGGCTCATGACGCGCGCGCATACACGCAACTGGGAAGGGCACCTCACTCGCGCAGATAAGTGTCTCGCTCATGTTTTTCCATGAGAGCAGATCGCTCGAGTGAGCGCATGTCATGAGACGAGGACCGTGCTCGCCGGCTCCGAGACCCGCCCTGCTCCCTCCGCCCACCCCCACCCCCTCGTCGAGGGTAGGCTGGATGCTCACACCCGCAGCACATCTTTTCACACATATATGCATGGCTGTGTTCTCTCGACTGCTCTCTTCTTCGCGCATGCCTCTTCCTGGATTTCTGTGTCTGAGCAGCTGCTGCTGCTCACTGCACTATCGGAGGCGCCGACAGCACACGCACTCCTCCGTTTTCTTTTCCTGTACTCGTTTCTTCTGTGAGGCCCGGTGAGACACACAGGTAGACCGCGCCAGCAGCAGCGAGCAAGCAGGGCCTCCGTGCTTCTGCGAACTCCTTCTCGTCTCTTCCTCCCCGCTTCTTTGTTTTTTTTTTTATTATTCTTGTTGTTGTGGTGCCCCTTCTCTCCATTTTGGGCTGAAAGTGCCGTTGGTAATTCCCCTCCTCCTCCTCCTCCTCCCTCTCCCCCCTAACCTCTCTTTCTTACCTCTCCGCATCCTCTCGTTTTTTTTTCTTACCCCTGCCTTGTTCTCTCCCTCTCAGTGTAGACGTGTGAGTGCTGTTCAAGACATGCTAGCAGGGCACACTTCTCTGTGCTTGCTTCTTGGTTTTCGCGTTGTTGTGCCTCCACCCCACCGCCTTCCCCTTCTCTCTGCTGTTCGGCGTCTGTGAGTGTTGTGGGACTTTGCCTCAACGCATGAGATCCCTCTCGCGGTGATTCCGTTGCTCGCTTGCCGCTCTATCTTCCTTGGCGTGTACCCCGGTTCGACAATACTTACGCCACTCCCTCTCCCCCAAGCCCCTCCCATCTACACCGCTTCGCTTCGCGGCTGCTAACATCATTCCTTGCGCACGGGGTATGGGAGGAGGTTTTTCCTACCTGAACACTTCCCGTCCTCATATATTTAACAGCAGACCAGCACCAGGCGGCTACCTTGGTCTTGGTAAAAGCTGCTCAACTCTCTTCCACCGCCCAGCTATCGTTCCGTTTCACTCCCTCATACGTACGCTGTGCAGAGGACGACGCTCGCGTTGCTTGTGTGGGGATCTTCGATTCTTGTATCTGCCTCCTTTTGTATTTTTCACCCACGCACACGCCTCTCTCTCTGCGCGTCGTGTGGCATCTTCTCTGCACCATTGTACCCACACAGGACACAGGCATCCGACACACAGAGGAGATGAGCCATGACGTCTCGCGTGTCAGTCGGCCGAGCTTGCGGCCCAACAGTTCCTCGAGAAGCAGTAGCGAGCCTCCCAATGCGTCGTTGCTAAGTGCAGCGGCATCAGCTGCAGTTACGACGCCGCCCTCGGACACGCAGGCCAGCGGCGTCGATGTCGCTGGCAGCGCCGAATACACTTGCGGCAACCACCAGCTCGACGGCAGCACCAGCACGGTGGGCTCCCTCATCGATGCGTCGTGCTCTAAAAGGGAGCGCAACCCAGAGTTCAACATGTACCAGCTGCCGATCGAGGAGCAGTTTAACCTGATCGAGGAGGAGTTTGCCGCCATCGAGGCGAGTACCATGAATCCGCGATTGTACAACTTCACCACCTCCAACGCCAACCCAACGAAGAACCGCTACATCAACGTACTCGCTAACGAGGAGACAATCTTCCCTCCAACGCGCTTGGCATCTGTGCCGCCGACGACGGGCGGTTCGAGACTCTCCACGTCCGGCTCTCCGTCTTCGATGGCATCGGCGACGACGCCGATGAAGTCCCTCGCATTCAGAGCGCAGAAGGTTTGGGGGGCCGCCGGGAAGCGACTCTTGGGCACACGGCGTGGCGGCACTTTACCGAGAGACTCTGAGGGAAACGAGAAATTCACCACCGGCTGCGTCACCGAGAAGTCTCCGCAATGGTATATCAACGCCAACTTGGTAGACACGAGTGTGGAGCCTGTATTTGTGGCCTCGCAAGCACCAGTGCAGGAGTGCATCGACGACTTTCTTGCTGTTATCTATAGCTGTGAAGTGACCCTGGTGCTGATGCTGACTGAAGTGGAGGAGGCTGGCTTTGTGAAGGCAGACCGGTACTGGCCAGAGGATAGCGCACCCGCCGACAGGATTGAGTCGTTCGGTAGCATGTGCGTGTACAAGGATGAGCAGGACCCGTATACGTACGACGCCACACACGAACTCGTGCGCCGACCATTCTACATACGCCCCTCGCCTGGGTCCCAAGCGCGCGCGCACAAGATCGTCATGTATCAGTATGTGGGCTGGCCTGACCGTGGCGTTCCCGACAGCACCGAATCTTTCGAGGAGCTCTTGAAAATCATTCAGGATTATGTAGTGGCGCCACCGACTCCAAATATGCCACCGGCTGGGCCGAAGAGCGCCGCCTACAGCCCCATCGCCACCAGCAGCGGAGGTGACGGCAGCACCAGCAATACTGGAAGTGACGCAGGAGCTGGCAAACTCACGCCCCCAGTCTTTGTGCACTGCAGTGCCGGCATTGGCCGTACAGGCACCCTCATCGGTGCCTACACGGCCGTGAAACTGACGGAGGCCGGACTCCTGACGAACACAAGTATCCGGCGCATCGTCACGGACATGCGCAAGGCTCGCTTTGGTATGGTGCAGCGCGTGGAGCAGTACATGTTTCTCTACATGATCGTGCTGCAACACATGGGGGTAGACGCGCGCAAGTTCAGCGCACGCATGCAGCCGCGAGCGGACATGTATAATATGCGGTGGATGGAGGCGAGACAGAAGGCGCTGCTTGGGGCTCGGGCAGCGAAGCGCTGAACAAGTCGCATAAATAACCAGTGAGGAGGATGCAAAGCAATGGAGTGATCGACTCCGACCGCTGTATGCGCGTGTTTGGGTCGGGGTGAGGTACTCCCTTCGCAGCAGGAGCGCAGGCAAGGGAATTGCCGGCAGTCTTCACAAGGACGCGATATGGACAGAGCTCGTCAACGCAACTTTCCGCGTCGCTCCTCGTGCGTGGGTCCGCCTCGAGATCGAACATACTCTTGCTGTGGAAGTCCCTTGACTGTGATGGAGGAGACGTCATTGTCGCTCATGGGCTAGGAAATGTGAGGGGGCGCAGGATCATGAGCGTGGCACGCCCGTGCATCTGCGTTCTTTGCTTTACTTGGCAGATTTGGACTCACCGGATTTCGGCGGGCGAGATATGTACGCCCAAGTCCTGGAGTGTCCACGGATGTGATGAACAACTTCATCGCCTTTCGCTATCCCTTTCCGTGCACAGAGCGGCGCCCCCCTTCCTCTCACTCCTTCATGTACGATATACTGAGCCCTATGCACGTGCTCGAGCGCTGATCAAGCGGTGATGAAGGGTCATGAGCGAAGAGTACGCAAAGGCATGCACAGGTGCGTTGTCACGCCCAGAGACTCCGTCGTATTGGGGGCCCCTCCCCCTTCCTCGCCCTGCTATCATACGCTCGTGGTGTTTGTGCTTGCGTCTCAGTGCAGCTTCAGTCGGCACATCTCTTTCTTCGGCTGCTTGGTGCGTGGGCGGTCGCTCATCTCTTCACGTATCCGCGCAAACCTCTACCCTTCACGGCCTCCTGGAGGAGACGTGCGGGAGGGGAGGGGTGGGTAGAGGAGTGCATGCGACACGATGTCGACTGCAGCGTTACTTAAAGGATGAAGCCCCGACCAGGCCACCCAAGCAAACACAAAGGAATGCCGCACACCTCCTACGCTGTGGCCAGACGCAGATGACTGAGCAGGATTTCGGCTTCGCATTTCTCAAAGAGGGCATAGAAGGGCATAAACCATGTGAGCAGAGGCGGATGGCCGGCTTCGCACGCTCGTCTTCTCGTTCCAGGAGAGCAGCCGTGCTGCCACCGTTTCTCCATCACCATTATCTGAAGCCACAATGCTGGTGTGTTGTGTGTTGTGTCTCATATGTGGGCGGGGGCGTGCGTGTCTGCCTTTGCGGCTGCACGCAATCGAGACAGTGACTACTTGCAAGCGAAGAGGAAACGCTCGGGCAAACCGCCGGGCCATCTTCCCTTACACCCGCCTTACCGTTCCGTATCCTTCTCTCGCACCTTCGACGCCCATGCGCCTCATCCACCCACCCCAAACCCACTTGCACAGCGCCAGAACCGCATCACACGAAAACTGAGAACACAAGCGGAGAAAAGAAAAAGCGAAAAAAAAACGAGCACGAGACGGCAGGAGACGCAGCCGATTCGCGTCGGACAAAGAGGGCGCCGTATAGACACCTGGCTGGAGACTGGAAGAACGGCGGTGCAGCACGCACACATACGCACTGGTCTATGATGGATGGAAAGCGCAGACAGTACGTGCCACCGGCGCTAGGAGGCTCGCCGGCATCTAACGCTGCTACAACCGCGGCGGCCGCCGCCGGCAAGCGCCTCATCAGCCTCCGAAACAGCGCGCGTCCGCCGGAGCCGTCCCCACCAACGCAGACCTCCGCGAACGCACAAGCGTTGCGTGAAGAGACCGTGGCAGGCATACGCCGGTGCGCACCATCCCTAAATTCGGGCAGCTCGCAGGTGTTTGAGCCCACCGGTAGGGATGACGGGCACTCTGACAGTGCCACCACCACAACGGCTTTCGCTGCCACGGCTCTGCCGCGCACGTCTAGAGACGACTCGCTCTCCCTTCCGCGCCCTCGCTCATACGCAGCGCCACCGCTACCGTCGTCGGGATCATCATCATCGCCAGCGCCAGCTACCGTTGCTGCTGCTGCTGCCGCCGCCGCATTGCTGAAGATTCGAAACAGAATCGGCAACAGCACAACACCCGGCACCGTTACCAGTGGTCACTCGTCTTCAGAGGTACTGTCGCAACCCTCGTCGCGCCACTCGACCGCCAGACCCCCGCAAAAGGCGCTGCGATCGTGGACACAGCCAACGCTTTCTCTGCAGCGACCGCCGTCCGCCGCCGTCACCGTCACCAGTCACCCTACAGGAGAGCCGCACGAGCGGAGTTACGTCACCACCGCTTCCGCGACCCTGTCGCCGCAGCACGTATTTTTGTCCTCGTCATCACCTACTCCCCCTCCAGCGGACGCACCTGGATCAGCGGTGGAGCTGCATCGAGAGGTGCTGGGGCTGGGCGGTGACGCGGCTGGATGCAGCGACATGGTAGGACGGACATCGGAGTCACAAGCAGGGCTCAAGCGACCGCGCGACTTTGACGTCCCCTCAATATCCGATGATGAGGATGACAGTGACGATGGTGGTGATGGTGGACAGGGAGGTACCATCGCCTCCTCGCCAGCCTCTCTGCGTTCTTCCTCTTCCTCTACCGACAAGGCATCCGCGCCGCTCTCGATGATCAACGGCGTGGGTGCCGGTCTCTCTCGTGCTCCTGTAAGGGGTGAAGGGCTCGGCGAGGGCTCGGCAACGCGTCCCCTTGCAGCGTGGACAGGTTTCCTCCCGCGTCCTGGTGTTGGCGATGGAAGCACTGCACCAAGGCCGCAGTACCCTCTCGACCTTGCAAGTCTGCACCAGCACGCTCTTCCGCTGCTGAACAGAACCACCACGTCATCCGACAAAGAAGTCGCGCAAGCGACGTTCGACCATGAAACGGAGGAGGACGAGGATGCGGTCACAGATGATGAGACCGGAGAGGAGGATGGGGGTGGCGGCCGCCTGAGCATGGTGCAAAGTGACCCGCTCCGTGTCGTAGTGGATTTCGCTGAAGTAAGAAGGATTGCAGCGCGCACCAAGACGGTTGCTGCTGCCGTTGCCAGTAGTGATGGCGCCCTGCAACAAGCGGAGGAGGCGGAAGCCATGCTCACAGACGCCAGAAAGGGGAGAGAGTTGCATCACCACGCGAAGCAGGATAATGCGAACAGTTGCAGTCTTGAAGCAAGGCGCGACGCGCGGGACGTCGCAAGCGCACGCGCTCTCTTGGAGAAGCGAGCATGGGCTGACGTTCATCGGCGTGCGACTCAAGCGGCCACCACACCCGCATCACCATCGGAGCTTCTCCTCGACCTACTTCAGCATCTCCCCAGCACGGCGGTACGTGCGATTTACGACCAAAGCAGCTGCCCGCCCACCGCCGCGGCCAGCGGCTTCAACGAAGACTTCCACAAGTGCGTGCAGCAGTTCATGACACACATTGTGCTCCAGCGCGATGGCCGAACCGGCGACGCGAAACAGCCCTCCGTCTCGCTTTCTGATGCAGCGGCGGCGCAGCAAGCCAGTGCCTCTCCTCGCCATCGCAGTAGCATGCAACGAAAGGGTGCAAAGCAGAAGCAGAAAGACGGTGAAGTGAAGCAGCTCGTTGCGGCTGTCGAGAGGGGTATTGCAGACGATGTGCGCGATGTCGTTGCCTACGCCCGATTCGTCATGCAGGAGCGGCTGCATCAAGAGCAGCGGAAGGGGTCAGAACGTCCCTCACCACCTTCGAAGACGGCAGTCGGAGAATCGGAGGGGGACCTCTGCCCTGACGGCGACATGCGGGCCCCCAAACAGCACCAACAGCTTGCTGAGCTGCGAGCGGTGGTTGAGAGAAAGCTGAGCCTCATCTGCGCTGCTGCGGGTGCTACCGACGAAGAGGGCGAGTCCGAGACGGCGACCTTGCGCACGAAGCGAACGCAGAGCAAGGGGGGCTGCGGGGATGACGCAAACGGCACTCCAGGGGCAACTGATGCTGCGCTGCAGGATTCCAAGACAATGTTTATCGCGGCCCACACGCGATTCATGGACGTCGTGCGCAGCGCAGCGGCAAGTCGCCGCGAGAAAGTGGAGGCAGCTCAAGTTGTGGAGCAGAGACTGGAGGCCACGGTGGCCGCCTGGAGGAAGTCCTATGATAAGCTGCTGACGCGCGAGCTGAACCGTCACCGCGCGGGGAAGAGACCAGAGAAGCAATCACGGACGGAGGCACTGCTTGAGGCTCTGCAGCCGCATCAGGAGAAGCACCAGAAGCGGCAACCCCACCAACCCCCGGCTGGCCTGTGGGAGATGACGAAGGGAATGCACAAGAAAGATCGCAAGCACATGAATAAGCTTGTCAAGGCGGCGGCTAATGTGTTCCCTCTCCCTCCCTTCCAGTACCCACCAGCACCACCACACTTCTCTCCGTAGCGCCGCCCTTTCCTTTCCCTCCCACGCTTTGCAGTCTGTCCGTGACGGCGGCGGTCATCTCCGCACACACTCCCGAGCGACAGGCGTACGCACAGGCAGGCAAGCGCAAGGGCACATGATATGCGCCTGCTCTACGGGCTATCTCTCCCGTGCGAAAGAGAGTGAGGAAAAAAGAGAGCAGCTTCGATCGTGCACGCCGCTGTCCGAGTTGCATACACGCGGTTCCCGGCACCGCTTGCGTGCCTCGCGTTTGCCTTCTCATGTGGTTTCCTTTTTTTTCTGCATTTTTCAGTGAGTCTCATGAGCTGGCCCACCCCTTTTCCCCCTCCCCTTTCCGCCGTCGTCGCCTCGGTCGCTTCTTCTCGCGGCTGCTGTCGCGACTGTTGTTTGCCGCATTGGCTTCTCATGGCTCTGCCCTCACTGTTGCCCGCTTCACCGGCTCGTTTCCTGCTCTCGTTCTCCCTCTACTCTCCTCTGTTGTATTCGTCTTTCTCTCCCCCGCCCCTCCCCGATTTCGACGCTCAGAAGCAGCAGGGGTGGGGAGTGTGTCTCCGCAGCAGCGTTCAAAACTCCTGCTCTCTCTCTCTCTCTCGGCTTTCATAGTCGTCGCTCAGCACCATGGAGGCGCTGTTCTACGACCACACCGTCACCAGCACGGCAACCCGCCAGGCAGACCTTCGCCAGGCCCTGCAGGCATTTCTGGCAGACTCCGCATCGCGGTCGGCCATTCAGCTCATCGCCCTCTTTGTTCACATTCCCGTTCCTTCCACCGTTGCTGTGGCCGCCCACGCTGCGACAGGTAAAGCAACTTCCGCGGCTTCACCATCGCCTCCGGCGGCGTCCCATCGGAGTCGCGTCGCGAAAAAGCTGGCCTGGTGCGCCTGGGAAGCTGACCGACGCCTTTGTCAGGCAGGCGAGGATGCATCGGAGATGAACAAGTGGGTCACACACGATGACTTCTCGGCGTCACGAAAGGCTGGTGCCGGGATCGCCAGGTCGTCTTTCAGCAGCGCTTTTGTTGTCACTGTGGCTTTCTTGGCCCCGCACACACGTGACGACCTCGTTGTCTACGAGAGCTGGCAGCGCTGTGCAGAGATGTGCTCCGAGGCGTCGGCCGCTGGCGTGGCGCGCGGCTCCGCATCGCGAACCACTCGAATGCTCTCGCCACTGCGCCATGCCAGTCTCATCGCTCTTTCGCTTGGGGCTCCATCGCTGCTGTTGTCGTGGGCAGAGCGGCCCACGCGCTGTCACCTAGACAGTATTCTTCTTCCCCATCAGAGCCTTCTCGTGGATCTGTCGTGGTGGGTGGCGACGGCAAGCGGGAGTGCAGATGCAGTAAGCGATCCTGCAGCCGGCAGCCGTGTAAGCAACTCGGCGCTGCGCGATATATTTATCAGCGACGTGCAGCGTTCTTTGAAGCTGCCGAAGGGGGACAGCCGGTGCGCAGTCTGGATCTCGTATGCAACCCTTTTGGCGTCTCTGCACCCTCAGGTGATAGGCAGGGGCGACGGCGCCGACGGTGACGGCGTGAACATGGACATGCGCGTTGCAGGAAGTGCGTCACGGTGGAAGCGTGGCCGGAACTCGCTATATGGCGAGGTCTCCGGCGTGGACGAGCAGGCCTTCATGATGACGTACGGCCAGATTCGCCATCTGCTCAGCTCACTCAACGCCAGCCGAGCCGGTGCAGTAGGCCGCACGCAGTTCCTGCGCGTTGTTCTGAGCTACGGCGGCCCTTCTTCTGCTTTGCGCCGCCAGCTCGTGCACACATGCAGTCGCACAAAGCACGGAGTCACGGCGGTCGATGCAGCACTGCTGTGCACTCGGTCACTCGTTGACGTGCACGCCTTGTTTGGCGTGCTCGCCGGACAGGACACAGTAAACGTGTACAGTGAGGCCGCCGCGTTTGTGCGCACGGCGCGACGCCGCGCTAGCGCAGGCCAGGCATCGCAGCAACGGCATCAGCGCATCGCTGTTCAAAGCGCACGAGTGGAGATGTCCTCGTCACCCTCTTCCGGCCCCCCCGGCACCGAACACGAGGTGGCGGATCGTGGTGCAGGAAACCTGTGTCACAACGCCTTCGTGGAACGAGGTGCCAGAGCGCTGGCACGAAGGCTCCGACTGTGGGAGCGCAAACGGCTGGGCAAACGGGGACAGCGAGGGGTGCCCGTTCGCCCACGCGACAAGGCAGCAAAGAGGCCGATGAAGCGAGCGCATGCTGAGACCAGCGGTGCTGATTCGGAGCGTGTTCTCGTGCACGCTGTCGAAAGGGCTAGTCGAGCGGCGGTGAGTCCCAAGACGGGGAACAAGCGCCGAGCGGAGCCGCTAGCGAGCGGGGATGGCCGCCCTTCGGCCTCCGCCACGATAGCCTTGCTGCCACCCCAGAAGCAGCGGAGGACGGATGCGGCGACTGTCAGCCCAGCGCCGACTACTGATACAGCTCTCAGCTGGAGCGAGGATGTAGCTGGTAGTGGCTGAAGTAGGTGGGCTCCTGCCACCCCCACTGCGTTCCTCTGCGTCTGTCTGCTGAGATGCGCACAACACGAAATACACGCCATCTCTGCTTTGTTCTTCTTGATTTGCTTCGTGGTTAGCAAGGCTGCTGTCGGCGCAACAGGCATTGGTGTGCGCAGATAAGGCGTGCACGCACACGTACACGATAGCAGCACACGCAGCACTTTACATTGAAGAGGGACAAGTGACTTTTTCAGTAACGTGGCCGAGCAACCGCGGAGACGCGGAGGATTGCGGTGGTGCAGTTGCATTATCTTACGTTATCCATCTTTTCCCCTTTCAAGCTGCTCTTCTACCTTGCATGTCGGCCTTTTCACGCCGTCGCTGTTGGGGAAGGGGGGGGGGCGGTGAGTGTGTAAACACTCAGACAAAGGCCACGTCAGCGCACGGTCTCTCTCCCCGCCTCCGTCGAACGCCTCTCGCTTCACCAGTCGCTTGGCACCACCACCACCTCTCGTCCTCTACCCTCCTCTCCGTCTCTCGGCGCTGTCTCTATGTCTTACGTCCTTGTGTGCCGCCTGGGCACCCACAACAACGAAAAGAAAAACTAAGCATACGATAGCCCAGAGCATTACCAAAACCCTCGACACCCCACCTAGCAACAACGGCCGGGATCAGCACAACGAATAGCCGCCATCCCCTCAGCCACACCGCGCCATCCTCGCCTTTTTCTCTCTCACTATCTTTATTCCATAACACTACCGACAACAACAACAGCAGCTAAACACACACACACACACACACGGAAACCGCTCAATACAACGCACGCATCCACCACCGCCGCCACCACCACCACCACCACCAACCTCTTTCCTCTGTCAATCTCATTCGCACTGAAGAGAGCTTGCGGTCACGCCTTTCCGTCTCGTGTCGCGTACTTCCTCCCTCCCTCCCTCCCTCCCTCTCCCCCTCTCTCCCCTCTCGTAGCGACGATGAGTAAGGCTTTCGGCAGAGGCATGAATAACGGGAAGTTTGATAAGGACCCGGCGCCAAGGGATGCGGGTATTCCCATAAGATCTGGTGCAGACATGTACGGTAACGGTGCCCACACCCAGTATCCACAGGCAGAGCTCCACTACAGCGATACCGCGGGGCCGCCAGCAGATGGCACCCTGCTTTACCCCGAGGCGGCGACAAATCCAATTCAGGCACCAAAGCTCAGCCGCTTCCGCATTCAAGGCTTCAAGGACGTGTGGGCCACCTTCGCGTTCGCCATATTTTTGATCTTCTCGATTGCCTGGAGCATTGTGCAGATCGCCACATACCACTTCGACACTGACCCGCACAGCCGGTCTCCGTTCAGCGGGCCAAACGGGCCTCGCCTGATCTATGTCGTCATTGCGTGCGTCGCGTCTGCCTGTGCCTCCGTGATCAGCTCGATAGTGATGCTCACCTTGATGCAGCGCATTCCCGTCCAGATGATCTACGTTGCGAACATCATGACAATTTTTATGTTTGTCGCCTCTGCTGTGATGGCGTTCTTGCGGATCAATGTTGTCGTTGGCATTCTCATGATCATATGCGCCGTCTTTCAGGCCGTCTGGCTCTTCCTCGTGCGCCACCGCATCCCATTTGCGGCCGCGCTTCTGCGAACATCGGCGAGGCTTATCAGTACGTACAAGCTCACAATTGTACTGAACCTCATGCTGTGCGTTGCGTCATTCGGCTACATCGCGCTCTGGGGCTATGGTGTGGCGGCGCCAGTCGACCGCCTTTACAAGGACCAGGGCAACGGCGGCTACATCTTTGTGATTGTCTTGCTCGTCTTTACGATGCTGTGGGTGTCGCAAGTGACGCCGAACGTGATGCACGTGACGACGAGCGGCCTGGCCGCCACGTGGTACTTTGCCGGCTCGCAGAACATGCCGCGCAACCCCACACTGGCCTCGTTTAAGCGTGCCGTGACGACGAGCTTTGGCTCCATCTGCTTCGGCTCCCTCGTTGTCGCCATCATTCAGTTCATTCGCTGGCTGGTCGAAAGTTCCTCCAGCGACTACGAGAACGGCTTCGTGCAGTGCTTGCTGTCATGCGTTCTGCGATGCATCGAGAGAATCGTCGAGTACTTCAATCGCTACGCGTTCGTCCACGTGGCCATCTACGGCTGCAGCTACATCGAGGGTGCAAAGCGGACCTTTGCGCTGTGCAGGCAGTGCTTCTTTGCCGCCTACTTCAATGACTGCCTCGTGTCGCCGACCCTGAACATGTTCGCGTTCGCCGTTTCGCTTGTGTTTGCGTTCATCGCTGGTGTTATCTCCATGTCGTGGCCGATTGGCGTGCTCGCGTTCGTCGTTGCGTTGATTGTGCATTCGCTCTTTTTCGTGCCCGTGGAGAGCGCTGTGACGACTGTGTTCGTGTGCTTTGCGGAGTGCCCTGAGGCCCTGCGTGAGTCCGACCTGGAGTTGTACGCCACCATCCACGCCGCGGACGCGAACGGCACGCACAACAATGCCCCGCCACCGTTGTAAGCGACCGCCAGGAATGATGAACGCATGATATAAAAGGAAAACCCTCGGCGACAGCGAAACTGTGAGGAGCCGCGGCCGCCACATCAGGAGGAATGCCATATACCGGACATTCTTCTTTTGTCTGTTGTTCGTCGGCATCATGGTATATCCTCGTGTGAGGCAGCACTGCTGTGGTCCACACCGTTGGACGCCGCGTTTTCGTTTCATTCTCTCTCTGCATTTTCATCATTTTTTTTGTTGTTGTTTGGCTTTCGCCACTATTTCCTGCATATGCGGCGGATCTGTTGTCGACGTTTTTGATGTTCGTTTTTGTTGTTGTTCTTCTCACCTCTCCCCACCCTCTCCTCTTTTTCTCCCCTTTCCTTCTCTCGTTGCTTTAGCCAGTGGCTTCCAACACGTGTGCACATCTGCGAGTGTGCACGTGCGTGTGCGTGTACGTATCTCGCACTGTCCCTCCTGTGTTGATTCTTCTTGGCTTTTCAATATTTGCCGTGGTTTCTTTGTTTTTTTTTTGCCTTATTTTATCTCACACACATCACGTGCATCGAAGGCATCGATGGCAGTCGCCTTTGTCGCGCCTCTCGCACCAGCTCGTCATGCTGCATGACGTCTCTGGGGATTCTGTGTATCTTGCTACGTCACGAACGTTTTCGAGCCGCCTCCCCCAGTGTGCTCCTCTTCAGCTGCTTCGATTTCGCTCATGGCCTCTTTCGAATTCGTGTCTCTGTGTGTGTGTGCGTTTTTTTTCTTGTTGCTGCACATAAGTATTTTTGCCGGTCTTTGGATGTGTTTGAAGTGCGTCTGTAGATGGGCAGGGAGTGGGGTGCGTCGAGTGAGCTTGCTGTGTGGGTGACGCCTTGTCTTTGAGGAACCGCCTGCTCTCATGTACCCCTCCCCCTTCTTTACACGCATACAAGGGAGTTCTTTACACATCCCGGGTCTGGCAAATACATGTTGCCCTGTTGCTGATGAATGCGCATCGTTGTATTTGGTCCCCACCGTGCTGCCGTGCAGGGGGGAGAACGACCTCCCTTAGGTGTGTCGTTTGCTTTTCACCAGCGGGATGAAAATAAGCGACAATGGAACAAGAAGGCTGTGTGCGTCTACGTGTGCGCATAAGCGCGGGAACAGGAAGAAGCTCCCCTTCCTGCCCCCACCCCTCTCCGGCTTTGCTCACCTCGCGTCCTACTCGCCGTTTCTTGGCTCGCAGCACATCTCGATGTGCGTGCGTGTGTGTGTGTATGTCGTTCGCCCTTGATATAGGCTTGTGCGGTCAGTGTGAGTGAGCGGGGGAGGGGGAGAAAGCATATGGACAGAGGGCAGGTCTGCACATATCGGCTCCGATAGTGATCATGCGCATCAGCAATGTGGCAGCTGGTTATGCCGACGCTGAACCCACCAAGCATCGCCTTCCGCCGATATCATTTTCTCTCACTCGCTCACGTCTTCTGCTGCTCCTCTTCGGCCTCCGCCATCCGTCATTCCACGCCTCTCCTCTTCTCTTCTCCATCCTTCGTTCTCCCTCTTCCGGTCGACACAATACACTGAGCCGCCTCCGCGTGTTCGACCGTCACTTCGGAATCCGCGACTCTCTGTGCCAGCTCGGAGACGCACCTTGCCAAACATATCATCGACGCCGCTCCGTCGGGGTCCCTGTTACCAGAACGATACCACACTTGAGTCTGTTTGGTCACTTTCTCTCCAATACTTAGATCCTTTTTCTTGCAACGCGGTAGTGCATCAACGCACACTGACACACGTACACGCGAAGGCACCGCACGAGTGGTTCAGCCTCTGCAGCCCTCCTCCCCCTCCCCCCTCCCCCTCCAGCCATGTTTCGCGGCCACACGTTCTTGGTCTCTCTTGCGGCGTCGCCGTTGACGGTGGCAGAGCTTACCCAAAACGGCGGCCGCGTGGTGTACCACTTGGATGACAAAACTCCCGTCACATGTGCCATCATCGCGAGCGATAACCAGCCCGGCACTCCCGCGCGCTGCAGCCGTGGCTGGGGGTCGGCAAAGGAGCTGCCTAAATCAGTGGAGAGCCGCATCCGTTCCAGTCGCCTCACAGTAGTCTACGAGCGTTGGGTGCATCAGTGCCTGTGCGAGAACCGTCTCCTGCTGCCGTGCCGAGACTACCCCGACACCATCGCTTACGACCCGTACTTATTTGCTGGCGTTTACTTCACGACGACCCAGCTGCCGCTGCAGCTGAAAGCGAACATTATCGCACTCATGCAGTTCTACGGTGCCACGTACCACAACCACCTACTGGACACGACTAACCTGTTGGTTTACAGTCACGTGAGCCTTTCACCTGCCGCCCCGCGGCATGCGGTGACGAGCCCTCTAGCACCTCAGCCCCTCGTTGCCGGTGGTCGAGACGAAGAGGCACCGTCGTCCACCAAAGAAACGGAGGCAGCAAACACCAGTTCCAGCCAGCAGTTGTCGACGGGCCGGTCTGGCGACAACCCTAACGAGGCTGCTCTACCATCGCTGACGAAGCTCGCCGTTGCGCGTCAGCGTGGCCTGGCGTGCGTGACACCACAGTGGGTGCAGCTGTGTCTGAACACTGGCGAACTGAAACCGGCAAGCTCGGCTCTAGGGGCTGCACCTCTTGCTCAGACCCCGTCGCTTCCTTCCACCAACTCCAGCGCAACCCTCCGGACTGACGCGCCTGTGCCCACCGTGACTGCTGCTGACGAGATTCGCTACCATGAGGAGGAAGTGGATCGATGGATCGACGAAGTACTCAGCAGCACCCCACCTTCGGCTCATCCGAACTCTGGTGGCGCCACGATGGGTGCGTGTGCGGCGCACCTCCCTGGGCCGTCGTTGTGCACGGTGCCGGGAAGACCGGAGGAAGCTGCAGAGGTGCGTGAGGCGCTCATGCTAGCAGCTCAGCTCTCCCTCTCTGGTGCGTCAGTGCCGAGGACGCGAAAGCGGCGTCGCGCGCACTAACAGCAGATCAACAAAAAATCAGAAAAGAGAACAGAGGGCGCTGATGGTGACGGGAGATCGTAGAGCCGCCGCTGACATCTGCTCCCTCTCTCGACCCACAGTCGCACATTGAATCTCTCGCATGCTTCATGTCGACTTTTCTAGGCGAGTCTGAGTAAATCCCAGTGAGCGAGAAAAGGACCGATATCGATGCTGCAGTGGTGTCCGCACTCGATGGAAGACGAAGAGAGTCGATGCAACTGCACCTATAGAAGCACGCGCACACACATACACATAGACAGCTTCACGCCTACGTCATAGATGCATGGGCACATACACGCATAGACAACAACGTTGGTAGGGCGACATAGAACGCACAAGATGCAACGAAATGCAAACAACACCCACACCCACCCACCCACCCACACACAAGAGCAGGAGGAACAGGAGTTGTTGCGTGTGCATGTGCTCTACGTTCCTGCCTCTTGCCGTGCTCACATAGCTTGATTGATTTTCACCGTGGCTACTTCTCTTTCCTTGCCCCCCCCCCTCCTCGTCCGGAACCGTCGCATAACATCGCACGCCTTGCGATTCGTGTTGTTGTGTTTTAAGGAAGGATAATACAACAGATCCTCCCCATTTCGTTGCCTCTGTTGCAGCGCACACTCAGGGCTGTCTCAGACTTCTTTTTCTTTTTCCTCACGGGCCGCGTGTAAAGTCCTCTGTGAGTTGCGTGAGGCCGGCTGCTGTTGCTTGGTTCGCTGTGTCTATTTTGCCACGCATGCCCCCTCTTCCCCCAGCCCTCATTCTCTCCCTTTCCCTAGTCACTGTTGCACTCTTCACACGCGTTGCATGTGCTGTTAACGGAGACAAGCATGGACAACACAGAAGACAAAAAAGAAAACACCACAGACGGGGAACCGAACTGGCGATGCGCCACGTTTGCCGTCCTTCTTTTTTGTTTGTTTGTTTTCGTCCCCCTTCGAAACGGGTGGGGGCTGCGGAGCTCGGACAGCCTGGGGACAGCACACACTGTGCCTCCTCCTCCTCCTCCCCCTCCCACCTTCCTTCCCACCTCTCTCTCTCTTTACGCATCTGCCTCATTTTTGTGTGCTTTTTCTTCTCTTCTCTTCGGCCCCTGAAACGTCCTGTGCACTCCGCTTGATAAGAGTGGTGAATGGCTGATGCTCCACGCATTCTCTCGGTACATCCTCTTCGTTCTCCCGCTCTACCCACTGTGTCTTTTATTGACCAAACACACTTGTGCGTCGCTCTCGCGCCGACGCGCACCTGCAGATTGCACTGTGCCGCCCTTCCTTTCCCCCAACACCCCCTATTGCGATATATCAGATCACCACGGTGCTCGTACACCACACAGCACCGAATACACCCTCGCATGCCTGCAAACACACCTTTTGCTTTGCGTACCTTTTTTCTACCTTGTCTCCGCCAATCTGTGAAGTTGAGCCGCCTCTCCTTGTTGTGTTGGAGCCTGCCATCGCTGTCGTTGCTGCCCTGAGACACACGTCATCTCCTCTCCAGCCACCTCCCACGGCAGGTAGCGCTTTTCCTCTAGTTGGTCGGCGCATGGAGTCAACCGCCATTCCGACTTTGTAGCTGTAATGATGAATACGCACGCGACACTCCAAAACTTATCCAGCACGCTGCTGACGGCGGGCGGCGGTGGTGGCGGGGCCGCTCACCACACTGCGCCATCTGCTGTCTCGTCTTCCTCGGCACTTGTGACGGCGAACAGCTTCTTTTCCCTTATCGACGCCTACATGAACCGCATCTTGCCGTGTGATACGAATATGAAGGTCCTCCTCGTAGACGACGGCGCGCTGCCGATGGTCGCGACTGCCTTCTCGCAGACGGAGCTGCTCAAGCACGGGGTGTACCTCGTCGAGTCCCTCAACAGCGCCGCGCGGCAGCGGAACTTGATGAAGATGCTGCGCTGCTACATTCTGCTGCGGCCAAGTCTCTCGAGTGTGGAGGCGGCATGCGTGGAGCTGCGTATGGCGAAGTACCGTAGCTATCACATCTTCTTCTGCGGCGCGACCAGTGCGGAGATGCTGGACCGCCTCGCGAACGCCGACAGTGACTCGCTCGTGGAGGAGGTGCAGGAGGTCTTCTGCGACTTCAACGCCGTCAATAAGGACGCCTTCGTGCTGGAGACGCCGCCGCCGCAGTCGCTTGTGTCGTCATTCATGTCAGCGTCGCAGGTGCGCCGTCTGGCGGAGGGGCTGGCCTCGCTCATGGTGGCGCAGCGCCGGCGACCCCGCATTCGCTACCAGAAGAATAGCCCGTTTGTGCAGCGTCTCGCCGCGGAACTCGTGAATGTGCTGAAAAGCGACCCCGGACTGTACGACTACCCCGCGCGGGACACGGTGTTGCTGCTTCTAGACCGCAACGACGACCCGCTCACCCCGCTCCTCACCCCATGGACCTACCAAGCAATGCTCCACGAGCACATTGGGCTGCGCTCCAATACGCTCAAGCTGCCGGCGGACGTGCAAGGAGCCGAGGAGGAGGGCTACGTCTTCTCCGAGCACGATGACGCCTTCTTCGCCAACAACATGTTCAACAACTGGGGCGACCTGTGCAACAACGTGAAGAAGTACGTTGACCAGTGCAAAGAAGCCCTGAATCTCGACCGCCCCACAGCCACCCTCGAAGAGCTCAAGGCGTTCATGCAAAAGATTCCGCAGACGAAGAACCTCACCGGGTCCGTCACGAAGCACACGACGGTGACCACGTATCTCTCCGGTGTCATCAAGAAGCGCAACCTGCTGGAGATATCTCTTCTGGAGCAGGACATGATCGCCTCCTCGGACCAGAGCAACCACTGGACACGCCTGCAGACCTTCGCGTCGCGCCCCAGCACGAGCCAGGAGGACCTCACACGCCTCTGCCTCATCTACCACCTTCGCTATGAGAAGCCCGGCGGCGCGTCGCAGGTGGCACCGTACCTCGACCGCGTCAACTCGAACTACGCCCTGCTCCTTAGTAAGCTGCGGCAGTACTACGGCCTTCATCGAAACACAGATCGCTTGTTTGCCGCTACCGGTGTCATGGCAAAGATCGTGAAGACGTTTGTGGATGTCGGCAACATCTACACTCAGCATGAACCGGTTCTGAAGCGCACCCTACAGCACCTGTACAGCGGCCAGCTCGACACCGCCTCCTACCCATACCTGGAACAGCCGACCTCCTCCTCCGGCGGCGGCGGTGTGGCGAATGTGGAGCATAAGCCAATGGAGGTGACCGTGTACATGTGCGGCGGATATACATTCGAGGAGGCAGCGCTGGTGCACGGCATTAACGCGCGCACCGCGTACAAGCCGGCGGATGCAGCCTCGTTTGCGGGCGGCGGAAGCAGCATCAAGGCGTCGATCGGCGGCGAAGACGTTCTCAACACGCACTCGTTTCTCCGTTTGCTCGACCAGCTCTCGCCATCGTAAGAGAGGCGTGACGTGCTGCAGCTCGTTAGACTGGGCTCCCGTAGCCTCGCTAGCTAGTCTGCCTTCTTTCCATGTTTGCATGGGAGTGCGTTCACGAAAGATGTTTTCACCCTGCTCGAGCTGCAGATTCAGGTCGCCATTGCACCTCACCGCCGCCGCCGACCCCCACCCCTCCTCGTTCGCCTATTTCTCTTTTCACTACCTCTCCCAGCTAGCCCTGACGATTTCCATGGCCACAGTACGTGTGCCCTTCCGCATGTTGGTGGTGCCCTACGATTTTGTTTGTTGCTTGTTGACGTTTCGAAACTAGTGTGAGCACTGTACAACACGAGCTGCCACGCACAGCCGGCATGGTGTATCACGCCCAACGAAGGCATCCAGAGGTCAGCAGAACAAGGGAAATAGACGGAAAAGGTGCGAGGTGATGCGTACGAATCAACGCCACAGTGCGTGCGTGTGAATTGTGCGGCATCTCCTTCATCCGACCGGGTGGGCTGATGAGGCGCAGATGCGGGAAGCGCGGCGAGGACGCCCCGAGTTGCGCCATCGAGGCCTCGAGGCTCCCATGTGAAGAGTCTCCGCCCCACATTCTGGGGTGCGGAGGGTCTCCGGGGGCCCTGGCCTGCAGCTGACCAGCTTCGGCCCTGGGCGTATCTGGCATGCACCTTTATCACCCCCTGCTACTCGCACGGCCGACGCCACCGCTTCCGCCCTCGAGCAGGGCTCTGGAGGCGGCCCGCCTGGATCAAGGCATGCCGCCCACCCGAGTCTCCGTCTGGCGCCGATCGCGCCGCACGTATGCGAGGAGGGGACAAGCAAGGGCAAGCAGAGCCCGTACGGCGCATGTCCCCGACTCGACGGCAGGACGGTTCGTCCTAGACGGCGAGGTTATCGCCGTATTCCTGCAAAAGCAGGTGAGTTGCGGTTGTTTGTGTGTGTGTGTGTCTGTGTCTACTTGCTGACCTGTTCGCTGGTGGCATGGGCACGCTGCTGTGCACACACAAAAGAGGAGGTAACTTCTCGTTATCGCCCTCGGCGCTTTTGTTGTTACGTTGTCGTTCTTTGCTTGTGTTGCTGCGCTCGCTTCTCTGGAGCCCTGCGCCATCTCTCTCACCTGTAACATGGACAGATACATTCACGCGCACGTATACTCAGGTGTGCGGACGACTTCTGTGAGGGTACGCAGTGTCTTTCGTCTTCGGCAGTCGTGTTTGAGGCTGCCGCCCATTCTTTCAAGCTTCCCGTGCATTCTCTCCCTCGAAGGCGGCCGATTTTGTTGTGGTCTTCTTGTCGGTTGCGGAGTTGCCCACATCACATGGTGAAATGGTGGTGGGGGGAGGAGGAGGCCGGCAGTTAGTTCGGATTCAGAAGAGGGGTAAACAATTGCGCGACAGCCTTCGCAGAGCGAGAAAACGCGGCAAATAACGGCTCCGGCGTGATCGTAACAGGCAGCGGGAGAGCGAAGCGCGCATTCGACATCTCGCTTCGCCGCTCTTTCATCCCACCTCGCAGAGAAAAAGGTCAAGGCTCATTCACAGGCACCGGCTTTGTGCTGCGTTGTCGTGGGTTTTCACGTAAAGGCGAAGTGGTGCGGCCGCCAGAAACGCGCGCTCTCGTGGACTGCTTGATGTTCCGACACCTTTGTCTTCTTCTCATGGCTCTCCATCCTTTTCCCTTTTCTGCCACACACACACACACACACACAGTCGACGCTCGGGAACTGTGAACTGAGAGCTCCGCACTCTTGCAGTCTCTTCCACCCACCTTCCTTTGCGATTGCCACTCCACCATTGCGCTGTAGGCGCCCCCTGTCGCACCGAGCACCGCGGTGTTGAGCAGAGCGGATTCTGTGCACAATTCGGCACGCTCACAGAGTTTCACGCAAGTACACCCACACCCACACCCACACATACATAGATATAGACGCACGTACGAGATCGTACGCGCTCGCATGGGCTACGTCAAGCACATCTTCGTTTCGTAAGGATCGAAAAAGAAAAGGGAAGCTCCTCCGTCTGATTTTTCTTCTCCCTCTCCTCCTGCTGTGCGGCTGCTCAACTGCAGGAGCGCGGGAGCTTCCACACGACGGGGGACGGATAACGTCATGTGCACAGAAGGCGCAAACTGGCTATACATAACTCCAGTTTTTTTTTTTGAAGCTCCGAAAGAAGGCGAGAAGTGCACCGATATACAGGGAGCGCGTGAGCGGAGGTAACCCTCACGCAAGGGGAGCACCAGAATAGCGGAGGTTTTCGTCTTTGCCTTTGTCGCTGCCGCTGCTCGCTCTGTTCGAATTCCCGCGTACCGTCTTCCTCGCTCGCTACCCCGCCATAAGATGATAAGCGAGGGTGACCTCGTGGTGTTGCCCTCAGAACGCAGCGATGATGAGCCTCGCTCATATGGGTCGCACCCCAACTCGCAGCCTGTAACGTCGGCACGGCGTCCAGCACCGTTGCCCCCGTTGGACGCGGCGTACAGGGCCCCTCCCTCTACCCTCGTCACTGCGCCGGGAACTCAGGCGAGCGTGTTGAACCTTGTGACCGCTCTGCCACTTCTCTTGTCGTTGGACCGATCCCACTATACTGCGACGCTGAACAATTCACAGGAGAGCGTGCTGGATACCTTCACCGGGTCGGCTGCCCGAGGTGACGGTCGCTTTGGTCCGCTGAGCTGGACGACGATTACCACCGATGCCGCCACCGCAGCGGTGCGTGCGGTACTGTACGCTCGCGGGACGCCATCTTGGCAAGCGAAGCGGCGTCGACTGCGACGGCTCGCGCTCGACTCATTCTTTCGCTCAACCGTGTCGGCTCGCATCTCCGTGCGCCGCGAGCGCGGTCTTGAAGGCGGGGATGGCGTGCGCGAGGCAGTAGCGCGGCTGCTGCTCCACACACGCGCCGTTATGTCGGACATCTCCCCGACACAAGCGCATTTGGTCGATCTTTTCGCGGCCGAGATTATGTGCGGTGTGCACGGTGCTGGTGTTGCCGTTGAAGAGTCACCGCGCGCAGCCACGGGCAAGGCGATTGATGAGCCAGCTGACGCAAAAGGCGAGGAGTCGCTGGGCACTGCACGCGCCTCCACGGCGATGATGAGAGAACAGCCAAAGCCGGCGTTTGAGCAACGCGGCATCATGAAAAGCGGTGTCTTCACCGCAACCGCGATCACCGCATCACCGTGCCACCCCCAAGACGAGATTATCAGCACAGCTGCCTCTTCTACCGTTGCGGAGCAACTGCTCTATATTATTCTCCGCACTAGCATTGCGGCGAATACGCCACGGAGGCCCCTTGTCATGCACGGTGACGAAACGCCTGCGCTCTTGGCAGGTGGGCTGCATACACCCCCGCCACAAGGCACTGATGGTGCCACCGCGCTGACCGCGACCCCTTCCCCTATTGCATCGTCGTCCGCGGTGGCCAGCTTGACGCGCAAGAAGCCACGGCTGGACGACTTCGATTGCGTCAGCCCCGCGACTTTGTCGTCGGAAAACAGGCAATCGATTTATCGATACCCTAACAATGCTGGTGGTGCAAGCCCAGCTTCTGCGCTGCCCTACCAGCCGTACTGCTGGCTAGCGCCATCGATGGTGGCGTTGGTGGAGCGCTCACGGGCGCTGCGGCGACACCAGCGCTGGACGTGCGACCTCGATCCGGTGATCGAGGCCACCGTGGCTGGAGAGGGCTCAAGCACCCACAGCAGCCACCTGTTCAGGGGCGCTGGCACCCGCTCCGCCGCTGTCGTGTCGCTGCTTGACAATATGCGTAGCTCGTGGGCTCCGCTCCCTGGCATGACAGACAGCGACGACGCTGCGGCTTTGACGGCTCTTGTGCGGGACAGTGGGCTTCCGTTTGCCACAGCATCACCCTCCGTCGCGCTGGACGTGGCACGTGAAGCTAGACCCGCAGGTCACTCCTGTGGTTTTCAGTGGGGGCAGACAATGATGGGAGGGGAAGATCCCGCCGTCGAGACCCTCTTTGCGCACGATCGAGCTCGCTGCGTCGATTCCCGCCCTGACGAGACAGATGGTATCCCCGGGAGTGAAGGAGCAACGCAGACAAGACAGCGTGATGCTGATGCTGCGGCAGCTGCCCTGCCTGCATGCCGCATCCCTTTCGTATCCTGCCTGCCGTTGTACGACGAGGTTGTGTACGCGCAGGTGCACCTGGCCCTGCACTGGTGCACCGCTGGCCTTGCTGATCCGTTTTGTCTCACCCACATTGACAACACGGCTGGCCCAAACTTGTCGGCGCTGCGCGTTCGCGATGAGTTTTACGCCCGCCCGTTGGCGCCCAATGGTGGCGCTGGGACAACCGCCGCTGCGACGGCCATCAGTGGTTTGGCTTCTCTGCTGGAGTGGGGCTGCTACTACGGCACGCTGCTGCGCCGCCTTCATCGCCTGTGCGATGTGGCTGATGACGTCACGCTGCGTGGCAGTCTTGGCAGCTACGGCCGCTGCGCCATGAGCACCTTGCGCCTCCTGCTATCTTTACTGCAGCGACAGATTGGGGAGCTAGGGTACCAGGCAGGCGGGCCGCACCGGCTGAGCTTTGCGGAGCTGCTCACGGCACACCAACGGCTGCAGCGAGCAGTGGAGCAGGTGGAGGTCCTTGCAGCGTTTTTCGGCGTCCCGGCAGCGGCCACGGCGCCAGAGGCGTGGGACCCCGTCGACATCCTCGAAAAGCGCTGCTCATCGGCGTTGCTTATCTCGCGCCTGTACGAGTGCTTCACTGCGCGCCATGCCGACGCGCTTGGTCAGTACGGAAGCGCTGCCACCCACTACGTCGAACTGCAGCAGGAGCGGCTCGCCGAACTGCTCGCCTCGTTGGGCGGTGAAGAGAGTGAGGAGGTGCCACTGCAGGCGAATATGCGGAACAGCGGCGACGACCCGCAGCGGCAGAAAATGCGAGCTGCCTTGGCCGCCGTTGAGTCTGGGACGGCCTCTCCCTCGTTGAAATTTTCGCCTCTAGACACCGGCGACAACTACGGTGCGTGGGAGCAGCATCGCAAGGACCTGCTAAGCTGCTCCATCGACGCCATCGGGCTTCTGCTCCGCTCAACCCTGCGTCCTCTGAATGCGATGCTGCACCGCTGGCTCACGGCAGGCGAGCTGTCCGATCCGTATGACGAGTTTTTTGTGGTGCCGTCTCACGGCCAGACGCACAGCGGCTTCACCTTGGAACCTTCACCACAGCGGCTACCGGTATTTCTCTCTGTTGCAGCTGCCACAGACCTTCTCCACGCCGGGGTAAGCCTGCGGGTGCTTCGAGTGGCTGCGACGCACGTCGTGTGCAGCGCTCAAAAAGACGCACGCCGACTGGAAGGCATGGCGGAGGTGAATGACGCCGCGGTGGAGGACTACATTGGGGAGCTGCACGATACGCAGACGCTGCGACGCGCGATTGAACAGTTTATCGAGCAACTCGTGCACGGTGCGCCGACGGCGGATGCTGCGCACGATATGGGACGCTGGGGGACTGGCGTCAATGACGAAGGTGAAGTCACCGACGCGGCCCCGATGCCGCTGCCTCCGCGTGTCGACTTGTTGTCGTCGTACGGTGCCATCAACTGGTGGAAGGAGCACTACCAGGCCTGCACACGTGTCTTGCTTGAGGTGGTGGAGTCCGCGAATCCTGGGGAGGGTGGCGGCGAGGACGGCTCCGCGGAAGCTGCTCCAGACCCGTCATTGTGGTTGCATGCGGACGAGGAGGAGGAGGTGCGTCGTGCTGAAGAGGCGTCAGCGACCGAGAATGAACATGTAAGTGGGGCTGCTTCTTCTGAAACCCACACTCGCGATGCCGAGCGGCCCCTCTCCTGCGCCGCCGCTGCGCCAGCCGCACGAGACGATCACCATCGTGATCGCTCTCCTCACGTCACGGCTGCTTTCCCGTCAAAGGAGTCGACGAGTGAGGCACCGTCGTACATTACCGTTTTTATAAATTCGGACGACGATGAGGACCGCGGCGCCCACTCAGGAATGGGGAGGGCGGCAGGCGGGCGGCAAGGGGTGGACAGCGTTTCCATCGCCTCCTCGTCTCCTCGGTCCTCTACCACTGCGACGACGAGCGTGCTTGGCCTACGCCGCATCGCCGGTTCCCGCTTCTCCACCGGGACAACGGTGTCCTCGACAGCCTCGTCGCGTGGCACCATGGCCCTCTACGGCGCCATCACGGAGGAGCTACGCCAAGTCTCGCTGCTCGAGCAGCAGACAGAGGTGGACCTCGGGCAATCTCGCCACGCGCTCCGCGCCGAGTTCGACGCGCAACTGTGGCGCCGCCGACGAGAAAGTCGACTGGGCGACTGGAAAGCCCAGCGACTGGCGCTACGGCTTCGACGAGTGCGCGCCATGGAGGGCATCGTTGACGAACTGCGCGATGTGTACATGGTACGCGCTGTCGGGCACGCGGAGGTCGAAGGGCCAGCGTCGCACTCCATCGAGGAAGCGGCACCCTCGCATCAAAGCGGGAGCGAGAAAGAGGAAACCGAGCAACACGGGGTGGGCCGAGAGCCTTCCATGGCCGGCCCTGCCATGGCGGAAATGCGTGTCGTGGTGCCGCTCCGCCAGCTGCCGCCGCCACGCGTCGCGCCGCCGGTGATCCTGTACACCGTTCCAGACGACGAGGATGGCGTCGACGGCGTGACTGGGGGGAGGCGTGGAAGTCGTGTTTTCTTTGGTCGCTCGCGCCGCACGAGTTTCGCGGCGAATACGACCATCATGGAGCTGCCCGCGACAGCTGCGCGTGATATTCCTCAGTCCTGTGGGCGGCAGCAGCACTCTCTCAGCGTAAGCATACCGCGCACCAACAACTGGCCGAGGACGTCAGGGTCACCGTCGCTGTCGGCGCGCACGGCACGGCGAGTTTCCGCTGCAGGAGCCGGGGCTGGAGGTGTCACGTTCATCGATCCGCTGCCAACTGAAGTTGGTGTGCAACACAGCGAAGGCGTTGGTGTGGGGCCTGGCATCATTCGTCAGCTGCGCGATGTTACCCCAGCCGCCCTGTCAACGTTTGGCGTCATGGGGAAGCCGGGGCCTGTGGAGTCGGCACAGAGCGCCGTGGCGATGTTTACTGGGCCCTCCGCACGCACCCCTCCGCCCATGCCGCCGTCGAAGTCGTTGCATCAGTGCTGTGAACACGTCGAGGTGGCGATGCTGAGTGAACACGCAGACATGGCTGCCGCTGTCGCGGTGGATGAGGCGCACACGGCAGCGGTGCGGCGCGACGAGTTCGGGTACGCCCACCCGGATGCACTGTTCAGAGTGGCGGACATTAACGACGATCAGTTCTTGCTAATGCGCACTGGCCCCAAAAGCTACGCGCGTCGTGAGGCGGAGGCGGCGGCGCTGGCAGAGCTTGCCGAGCGGCAAGCGCAGCTGGCCGCTTGCACAGTCGATGATCCGGGGTATCTTCGCCAGTTGGCGGCGGCAGCGGCGGCCGTGGCCAACCCCTGCTGTGACAGTCCCAAGGACAGCACCGCGTTGCCAAATTCGGGTCTCTCCGCTCAGCAGTGCTCTCATCTTTCGATGAACACCAAACGCGATGGCGCGGCACCGGACGATCGCGCCGAGGAGGATATGGACGCGGGCGACAGCACAGCTCATGTGGGGGGAAACACATATCTGCCTCCTGAGCTAGATTCTGCATGGCAACATGATGATCCACAGCGAGGCCTGCGCGAAGCGCGGGCGACGATAGCGAGGATGGCAGTTATGGGGAAGAGTTTCACAGAGGAGCTGTGGTCGTGGACGGCGACGGAGGCGCATCGCTGGTATTTTGACGACCTCGTCCCACTGCACCGCGTTCTAACCGGCGCCGAGGTGGACCGCGCACTTATCGTCGACATCGCCCTCACCTGCGACGAGGCCGAAGCGTTGCAACGCTGCAGCGGGTACTACCGTGCTCTCGGGCAGTACACGGCTAGCTACCTCACGCACAAGGCGCTGCAGCTGACCCTGCTTCCCCCGTACGGCTCTCTCTACTGCCTCACAACGCAGTTTCTGGATGTTTGCTTGCTGCAGAGGGCGCCGATTGCCGTGCGTCTCATGGACCTCTGGATGACGCTTGTGGACGCTGCTCTGGAAATGATGGCAGAAGCTGAAGAGGCTACGATGGTGCAGAGAATCATAAGCGGGGATACGAGACTGTCCGCGTTGGCGGCGCTCACAGACACCCGGCAGGGACTGAACGTGACCGAGGCGTTCTCCTCCCTCAACTCGGCGTTCCAGCATGAGTGGGCGACGTGTGTCACGAATGGCGAATCGACGGTGAAGCTGGAGTGGAGGCTCATCTCGAGCGGTGAGGAGGGGCATGAGCGGCTCAGCTCGGCGGCAGAGACTCTGGGCAGTGATGCCGGCTTCACAGAGGGCGACGATACGACTGAGGAGGGTATCTGGAACGTCTCCAGTGCTTCCCGTCTGCCACACGAACCCACGCCGTTATCGCAAGGCAGTGCAGAGAAAGCGTCGAAGAAGTCGTTTCCCATTCACTCCTTTCTTGCTTCCCTCAGCCTGACGGCGGCGAGCCCGTGGTGCAGCGGAGCTTGGTTGCTGCCGGATCACACGCTGCGTTGCACTGGCGCCATCTTCCGCACGCTCCTGTTTTGGAAGAGCGCGGAGCGGATCGTACTGCACACGTGGCGCGCCGGGATGGAGAGTGGACTCTCCAGCGTCTTCTTCTTCTGCACCACGGTGCGCCAGGTGCTGGTGTCGAGTCTTCAGGAGACATTGTGGGCGCGACTGGCAGAGCTGACGGCGGTGTACCGGGAGAGTCTGCAGTTTGAGGCTGGGGTCCTCTACACGTACCGTGCCCTTGAGAGCTTTACGATCGACCATGCCGCATTCCTGCGCGAGTGCGAGTTCTACACGCTGTGCGGTCCGCAGTTCCAGTGCCGCGTCCGCCCTGTATTGCAGGCAATGGTGGACGCCGTCGAGGAGGCGGAGAGCGCGCTTCGGTTTGCGCAGATGTCAATACGGGTCGCACGGCGTCAGTACATGGCCACCTTCCGCTCCATGGTGAGCAGTGGAAGCAGCAGTGACAGCGGCAGTGACAGCGACAGAGGCACGGATTCCGACTGCTGCCGGCAAGCAAGGGGTCGACCAACGGTCGCGTCAGCACCTCGGCATGTCTTTACCCCCTCGCGGTGGTCTCGGCAAGCGCGGGAGCGGCAAAGCGTTGGGAAAGCGCAGGCCGCCAGCAGTGTTGCTTGGGCCTCTCACCCTTGGTACCTTCAGCCCCTGGAAGACGCCCTGGGACGTCACTCCGAGAAGCTCTCGCCACCTGAAGCTACTAGCGGTCGACTTACTGACGCGGATGCACCCGAGACAGGGTCTGAGGTCGACGTTGACAGCGCTGGCACACCGCGCAGACTCTCCGAAAAGGGGAGAAAAGGGCAAGCAGCGAAGGCAGAGCGGTCGCCGTCCTCGGCTGTCAGCAGCGCCACGACAGCGCACTTCACAACTCCGGTGCCAGACAAGTCGCTGCTTGCGGTGCTAGGCACCACCGGCGGTGGGGAGGCGACACATCGCGAAGGCGATTCAGGTTCCACTGCAACATCGCGCACGAAGCGCCGCCGCGGAGGTAGTCAGCCAGTCGGTGCTCGCCAATCTACCATTGCCACGGCAGTGCCAACGGCCACGACACTGCGGGCTTCCGCGGCTGCACGGCGTTCGCAAACCCCGAAGTACAGCCGCAGTGCTGGCGTGGTAGTGCGGCGGTCTTCTGCTCCCACTGAGGCGCCATCCTCGACGGCAACAGGTGCTGCAAAAACGGCTACGGCAGCATTGAAGCGACCTCGCCGCGGTCGCTACCAGCAGAGGCGGATGCCCTCAGCGGAACGCAAAGAGCGACGCTGCAAACTACGCGCGATTGCGGAGCGCAAAATCAAGGAGGAGGTGGACCACCAGCACCGACTGGTGCGCGACATGATTTCTCGCCAACTGCGTCGCTTCGCATGGCTCACTCAGTCCCTGCGGAATGCGTTAGCGGAGGTGATGGTGGAGGAGGACGTGAAGGGCATGGAGGACGAGAGTATTGCTGCTGCCGCCGCCACAAGCGACGGCGCGTCGTTGAAGTCGTTCAAGGACTTGCACAAGACACAGCAGCAGCACATGAACCGAAACGCCTACATCTCAACGATTCTTCGAAAGCTCGATGCACTGATCGAAGTGATGGCTACCCAAGTGTGATCTCTGCCTATAGAAAAAAAAAGAAAGGTGGGCGTGTGTGCGTGCGTGAACGGTGAGGTAGTTGGCCTCGCCAAAGAGAACTTCTTGCAAGGCCATCGTGCTGGACAGGATCAGCTGCTGCTGCGCTTGTGGACTTTTATCTCTCTTTCTATCCGGTGCTCATGCGGTCGCGAATTTGGCTACCGGTTTTATTGTATGAGTCCTCTATGCCACGGCAAACAAGAGTCATCAAAACGACTTCCACGTCAAACGGCAGCTGTCGTGTGAGGCGACGCACGCGCATACATCCATACGCTTGTGTGGGGCCATCTTTGCTCATCAGCTGTGCCCGTCGCTCTCTCTTTTTTTTGGGCAGGTCTGTAGAGCGCGTTTGGGGCGTTGGAAAAAGAAGAAGGGGCGCGTGCCCCGCAGGCGTACTATTTCTCTGCCGCACACATCACGACCCTGCGTCAATTGTGTGCCGCCCCTTTAATGCCTCATCGGCGTTCTCGAACACGTCGCTCACCTCTATTAGGTGGCCGGGTGGGCTCGTCAGCCCATCATCTCTCTCTCTTCTCCCTTTGCCCTCACCCACCCACCCCCGTTTCCACCCCCGCCCTCTCTCTGTGGTTCCATTGCATTAACACACATACACACATGCCACGTATGCGCTGTCCAGGACGTGCTTAGATGTCTGCGGAGAAGGTGCTCCTGTAGCAGTCTCGAGACCACACCATCATCGCTCACCCCACTAACGCTTCAACCCTAACTGTTCCCTCTGCCTTCATCTCTCTCTTTTAGGGTGTGCGCGCGGCCTCATCCTTGGCCGCTTCTCGAGCGTCACCGCGAGAACGCGCCTGTGCACTTGCGCTGAGGCGTCGCCTTTTAAAACTCTCCACTGCGTCCCGCCCTTAACGTAAAAGAAGCCCACCTAACGTATTCTTCTCTATCTGCCTTCATCAACACCGCCACTCTCCGACGTGGGGACCCCTCGACGTGCCGTTCACCGCCGCCAACAACAACCACCGGATTAGCTGATATAGATACACTCTGCACCGCGCACTCCTTTGACTTTCCTTTTTCACAGTTCCTCCCCCTCCTTTTCATCTTTTTTTTGCCTGCTCGCAGCCAAAAATGTCGTCATTGCAGAAAATCAGCGATATCGAGGCGGAGCTCGCCCGCACGCAGAAGAACAAGGCTACCATGACCCACATTTGCGCTCTCAAGGCCCGCCTGGCGCAGCTGAAGCGCGAGCTCATCGCGTCTGAGTCGAAGAAAGGTGGCGGCAAGGGCGAAGGCTTCGACGTGCAGAAGACCGGTGACGCCCGCATCGGCTTCATTGGCTTTCCGTCTGTCGGCAAGTCGACGCTGCTGTCGAAGATGACCTCGACTCACTCCGAGGTGGCCGCGTACGAGTTCACTACGCTCACCTGCGTGCCTGGTGTGGTGAACTACCGCGGCGCCAAGCTGCAGATGCTGGACCTGCCCGGTATCATCGAAGGTGCCAAAGACGGTAAGGGTCGCGGCCGGCAAGTTATTGCAGTGGCCCGCACCTGCTCTCTCATCCTCATCGTGCTTGACATTGCCAAGCCGCTGCAGCACAAGCTCATCATTGAGCGTGAGTTGGACGGCTTCGGCATTCGGCTGAACAAGTCGCCACCGGATATTGTGATTCGAAAAAAGGACCGCGGTGGCATCAGCATCTCCTCGACGTGCCCTCTCACGCACATCGACCAGGAGACGATCAAGATCATCTTAGGCGAGTACCGTATGGCGAACGCCGACGTCACCTTCCGTGGCGACTACACGGCCGACGAGTTCATCGATGCGATTGAAGGGAATCGCGCGTACATCCCAGCCATTTACGTGCTGAACAAGATCGACCAAATCTCGGTCGAGGAACTCGACATCGTCGCCCGCATTCCGCACAACTGCCCAATCTCTGCCCATCACGAGTGGAACCTGGACGGGCTCCTCGAGTGCATATGGGATCACCTGAACTTCATTCGCGTGTACACGAAGCCGAAGGGTCAGGTGCCAGACTACGACGCGCCGGTCATTCTCAAGAAGTCCCCACAGCCGTCAGTGGAGAGCTTCTGCAACCGTATTCACAGGCAGCTGATGCGCAACTACAAGTACGCGTGGGTGTGGGGCTCGTCTGTGAAACACCAGCCGCAGCGTGTGGGCAAGGACCATCCGCTGGATGACGAGGATGTAGTGCAGGTGGTGAAGAAGGTGTAAAAGCAACGTGGAAAATACACCTGCACCCAGCCGGAATGGTGGAGGGTGACGAAGGCGCACTCGTTAGGGGTGCCGCTGACCACGTCATACAACACACGCGCACGGTGCTCGAGGCCGATGAGGGAGGTGAGCTTGCATTTCATCAGCGTTTCACCGCGTCTGTGGCCCCTGCTCTTACGAGTCGGACCCCTTACGCACCGTCGGCGCGGCATGTGTCGAGATAAATGTGCGCAGGCGTGCTCGACTGTTTCGGAAATACAATGATGGGCATCCTAGTGTGCCTGTATGTGTGTGCACTCCCAGCGAGGGACGAGGCAGACATCGACATCGTGTGCGAAAGCCGTGAGCATTGTTGTTGCCCGAGAGAAGAAGCCGGCGTGCGAAGTGACGTCAAGCAGCCAGAGAGTGTGTCGGAGCGCGTGGCAGCACGGCGACACTGCGTCGTTTGCGTGCGTTTTTCTGTGTCTGTTGTTCTGTGGAGTGCACTGATGCATAAAAAGCGAAAGTTTTTTGTGTGCACGTGTGTGTTCGGTGGCATCTAACCTAGTTTGCAATCACCAAGAGACCGTTTTCATGCCTAATCCACGAGCGGCAGAAAAAAAAACAGAGAAGAAAGAGTGCACCAGTGACGCCCACGAATATACCCCGGTTCTAATAGCGCGCGGTTACGTGCCCTGTCAGAGGCCACCTCTTCTCTGTCGCACAGAGAAACAGCCGTGTGTCACAGCTAGTGTCGGTGCACGCCCCGTTGGGAGCTCCTGGACGCGGAAGGGAAGATGAGGAGAAGGGGTGGGAGTGGCATGAGACACGGCAATGTGCGCACAGATCACAATGCCACTCTCACTCGATGTCACCCCGTCTTTATTTTCGCGTATAATTCCACCGCCAACGAATCAACACGCATACCCATCTGCCACCGCTACAACTTACTCTTGTCGTGCCCCCCTCCCCCAATGTCCCACACGTTTCCTTCTCGAACGCACTCCCCTTACCCTGCAGTGCCTGCGGTAATTCTTTCAGCCTGCTGTGTGTGTGCCCTCGCCATCCGCTGGGTCTTCCGTGAAACCGTCGTCCAACATCCACACACGATCACCTAAGCTCAAGCACACACGCACACCGACCCATTTCAACGTTGAGAGACTACAGCTGATCAGCTGAAGGATAACAGCACACGAAGGACAGTACGAAAAAAGGAGAAGAACAGGAAAGCAGCAAAGCCCGATATATACATAAAGACAGAAACATCTGCATTATTTCTAAGCCGAATCGTTAGTTGTTGCCGTGTGCTTGTGTGTGTGTGTGCCTACTTGACATTGTTAGTCCCCTTTCCCCCACCCTCCACCCCACTGCTTACTAAGACCGTAACACGCCGCGTGCAGGGGGCTCTTCTCTCTTCCTATTCGCTTAAGCCAGAGCTGATCTACGCTGACATGTTCGCTTCCCTCACAGACACACGTGCCTGCGCAATACCCCCTTCCCCCTCTCCCCACAAAGAAAAACGTGAGGAACTCTTTTCTCTCCCGCTCTTCTTCGTTGTTCTCAGCGTTGCTGCTTGATCGCCCTTTCATTCTTGCTGCTCTGCATTGGCTGACGCTTTGTTTTCAGTACGGTGATTCTGGTTGCCAGCTCCCTCACCGTTGCCACGGACGAGCCTTGTCGTTCCTCCTCACTGTCTCCCAGCTTTCGAAGTTTATAGAAGCTGCTTTCTTGTGCGAGCTTGTGCTTGTGTGTGTGTGCCTGCTTTTTTTTGTGCGTATCATCCGCTGCACACACCCGCACACGTACGTTAACATATCTATCTATATATTTATCTATATACATCCGTGCACACCAGTTAACGAGGGAAACACGCAGTTTATTTGTTTCGGTATTCTCCGCCTATCTCTCCTCCCTCTGCGAACGTTGTCAGTCTCTCCTTTCTCGGTCGCCACTGCCAGTCTCTGTCTCTCTTTTCCTTTCCCCCCACCCCTTCCCCTTTTAGGCAGACACGCGGAGGCGTCGTGAAGGGAGGGACCGCCGTGTATCGTTTGTGTGTATTTCTTGTTTTTTTTTCCGCCGTGCTGGGCTTGAGTTCTTCTTCGCTCATCTTACGGACCTGTGTCGCTGCATTGAACGCGCTGACGAGCTGGGCACTCCCCCACACATAGACCCCTTCTCTCCCCATATCTTCTTTGAGGAGCACTCGCACAGTAGTGTGCGCGTGTGTCTGTCTTTTCTCCTGCTCTTCCGCTCTCCTCTCTGTCTTCTTTATCGGTCACGCAACTTCCTGATCTTCTTTTGCGTGTTTGCTCTGCGTGGCTCTTCTTATCAGTGCTCTCCTCCCTCCTCTGTCCCCCCTCTCTCCGTGTAATCATCATTAGTAAAAAGACGGAGCAAGGCAGGTTCGCCCGTTTTCCCTCTCTGTCTGTGGGTGTGTGTGTCCATTCGTGCTCTCTACTGTGTTTCCTGTTTTGCGTCCCCCCTTCTCCCCTAACCTTCTCCCCCTCCCCTTCCCCCAACACCACCACCACCACACCACACAGACACACACACCACCTCTTCCGCGACGCCCTTTTGACCTTTAACTTTTTGCTGTCCTTTTTTTTATGTGTGTGTGTGAGTGGGTGTTGCTTCTCCTGCTGCCCGGTGTCTGCGAAGCTGCTGTTTGCAATCGTCTGGAGCCTGTGGCCCTGTGTCTGGCTGTCTCCTGCTCGTCTT